>NW_024081924.1:425950-445381 GCF_003009895.1 Hyaena hyaena
CTTCTATTTTTTGGAATAGCTTGAGAAGAATTGGGATTAATTCTGTTTTAAATGTCTGGTAGAATTCCCCAGGGAAACCATCAGGTCCAGGGCTCTTATTTGTTGGGAGATTTTTGATCAGTGATTCGATTTCTTCACTCGTTATGGGTCTGTTCAGGTTTTCTATTTCTTCCCGTGTGAATTTTGGTAGTGAGTGTGTGTTTAGAAATTTATCTATTTCTTCTAGGTTGTCCAATTTGTTGGCATATAATTTTTCATAGTATTCCCTGATAATTGCTTGTATTTATGAAAGGGGTTCATTTCTTAATGAAAACAACAGTATCCATATTGTGGAGCACACTGGGTAGGCAATGAAGATACTTAGAGGGTTTTCTGAGCTTTCTGAGCTGTGTTTAAGAGAATTAATCTGTAACCTTTTACTTTAAAACAGTTTAGTTGTGTCTTGTGTAGATGTAGAATCCAAACTCACATTCTTAAAAATCCAAGACAGATAACACAAACTAGGGAAGCAGGCCCAGTGATGCCTATGCATCTTTAGGGGCCAACCAAAGAGAAGTGGCCTCTATCTAGCTTCAAGGTCATTAATTACATGAGAGAGCACCAGTTTATATGGCCAAACTATTCTGATTTTTCAGAGAAAATGTGAAGCATTATGGGACTCTCCTATTTTTTTGTGTTAGAAGTTTTAAAATATCATTAATGAAGCAAACATATTGATTGGAATATACTACCTATTTGAGACTTCTGGCCTGGAGTCTCCCCATATTTAAAAAGGACTTTGATTTATCTTTGCACAATCAAGTTCCAGAAAACGGTTGTCTTTGTTGTTTTGGTTATTGGTGTTTTCCCAAAACAATAAAGAAATTTACTCTCAAAGGTGAATTCAAAACTCCAGAGAAGCAGAAAAATTCCTGACACTTTCAGAACAGCAGCTTTCTTCTGTTTCTAGCTATCATTTATATATACTGGGCTCCAGGTTTAATGAGAAAACCCTGTTATAAAATTCAGCATTTCCTCCCTCTGATAGTTTTGGGGCCTTAAATAGCATTTTGTGGTCACAATATGAACTCTTTTATTATTTTATTTTATTTTATAAGATTATTTCTTTGAGATTTTTAGGAAAGGTTAATCCTCAAATGACTTCCAAAATTCTCTATGACATCAGAACCATAGTCATGTGTTATCAAGATTTTGTCTCCCTCATACCCAAGATGCAATAAGAATAGAACTGGCATTAACTAAGTGTCAAACAAACAACCAAAAAAACCAGGGAAAAATAAAAATTAGAATAAAAATCAAGTAAGGAATCAGAAAACAACAGAAAAGATTAACAAAACCAAGTTTTGGTTCCTTGAAAAGATAAAAACCATCAACTAGACTATTCAACAGAGAGAGAAAGAGAGCACCAAATAGATAAAACTATAAGTGAAAAATGGAGATATTACAATTTAAAACACAGGAATACAAAGGATTATCAGAGACTATTATAAACAACTATACAGGACAACTTAGAAGAAATGGTTAATTCTTAGAAACATACAACCTGCTAAAAGTGAATCAAAAGAAATAGAAAATATAAACAGACTAAGTAAGGAGATTCAATCACAAATCAAAAACCCCCCTGCTTCCTTAAAAGAAAGAAAGGAAGGAAGGAAGGAAGGAAGGAAGAAAAGCAATCAAGCCCCAGGAACAGAAGGCTTCATTGGTGAAAGAATTCTACCTAACATTTATAAAGAATTAATGTCAATCCTTCTCAAACTCTTCCCAAAAACTGAAGAAAAGGGTATACTACCAAACTTATTTGATGAGGCTAGTATTAACCTGATACCATAGCCAGATAAGGACACTACAAAAAATGAAAACCACAGGACAATATTTCTGATTAATATAGATGGATAAAATTTCAACAAAATACTAGTAAACCAAATTCAATTGCACATTCAAAGGATCATATGATCAGTGGAATTTATCCCTGTGATGCAAGGATGGCTCAAAAGAAACAAATCAATAAATGTGATATATCACATTGACTGAATAAAAGATTAAAATCATATAATCACCTTGATGCAGAAAAAAGCATTTGACAAATTTGACATCCATTCACAATTAAAAAAAAAAAACTCTCAAAAGGTGGGTAGAGAATAACCATACTTCAACATAATAAAAGCCATATGTGACAAACCCATAGCTAAATAATAGTCAATGGTGAAAAACTGAAAGCATCCTCTCTAAGATCAGGAACAAGACAAAAATACTCGCTCTGACCACTCCAATCAACACAGTACTGAAAGTCCTAACCAGAGCAGTCAAGCAAGAAATAAAAATAAAAAGCATCCGAACCAGAAAGGAAGAAGTTAAACTGTCTCAGTAGATTACATGATCTTATATACACAAAATGCTAGACTTAACATACATCAAAAAGAAAATGATTAGAACTTTTAAAAAATGTTTATATTTTATGAGAGAAAAAGAGTTTGTGTGTAAGCAGGAAGGGACAGAAGAGGAAAGAGAGAGGGAGAAAATTTCATGCAGGCTCTGTGTTGTCAATGCATAGCCCGACTGTGAATCTTGAGATCATGACCTGAGCCAAAATGAAGAGTCAGATGCCTACCAACTGAGCCATTCGGTTGCCCCAGAAAAATGATTAGAATTTATAAACATATTTAGCAAAGTTGCAGGATACAAAATCAACATATAAGAATCATTTGCACTTGCGTGCACCAGCAATGATTTGAAAAAGACATAAAGAAAACAATTCCATTACAGTAGCATCAAAAACAGTAAAATACTTAAGAAAAAATTTAACCAAGAGGGAAATGATCTGTATGCTGAATACTATTAGACATTGATGAAAGAAATTGAAGAAAACACAAATAACTGTAAAGATATCCTATATTCATGGATTGAAAGAATTAATATTGTTAAAACATCCAAACTACCCAAAGTATTGCATAGATTCCATGCACTCCCTATCAAGATTCCAATAGCATTTTTATAGAAATAGGGAAAAAAATAATCCTAAATACATATGGAACAACAAAAGATCCTAAATAGCAAAAGCAGTCTTGATAAAGAGGAACAAAGCTGCAGACATTATGCTTCCTGATTTCAAATATTACAAAGCTACAATAATCAAAAAAGCATGGTATTAGCATTAAAAGAAACATACACAAAAGTCAATGGAACAGATTACAGGGCCAGAAATAACCCCATGAAAAATGGTTAATTAATTTACAATAAATGATTTAAAAATATCTAATAAGGAATGGATAGTCTCTTCAATAAATGATCGGAAAACTGGACAGCCATGTGCAAAAGAATGAAACTAGACCACTATCTTACATCATAAACAAAACCTAACTCAAAGCAGATTAAAGATTTGAACATAAGAACTGAAACCACAATACTCCTAGAAGAGAATACAGTCAGTAAGCTCCTTGACATCAGTCTTAGCAATATATTTTTTAAATTTGACACCAATAGCAAAAGACAAAAGCAAAAATAAATAAGTATACTACATCAAACTACAAAGCTTCTGCACAGCAAAAGAAAGATCAACAAAATGAAAAGTCAACCTATAGAATGGAAGAAAATATTTGCAAGTCATGTGTCTGATAAGGGGCCAATATCCAAAACATATAAAGAATACACACAAATAATCCAATTAAAATGAGCAAAGGACCTGAATACACATTTAAAATTTTTTTTTCTTAAATAGTTTACTGTCAAGTTGGTTTCCATATAACACCCGGTGTTCATCCCAACAGTGCCCTCCTTCATCCCCATTACCCCCCTTCCCCTCTCCTCCGCCCCCATCAGCCTTCAGTTTGTTCTCAGTATTCAAGTGTCTCTCATGGTTTGCCTCCCTCCCTCTCCCCAACAATTTTTCCCCTTCTTCTCCTCCATGGTCCTCCATTAAGTTCCTCCTAATCCACCTATACATGCAAACATATGGTATCTGTCCTTCTCTGCCTGACTTACTTCGCTCAGCATAACACCCTCAAGTTCCATCCACGTTGCTCCAAATGGCCAGATTTCATTCTTTCTCATGTAGTATTCCATTGTATAGATGAACCACATCTTCTTGATCCATTGGTCAGTTGATGGACACTTAGGCTCTTTCCATGATTTGGTTATTGTTGAGAGTGCTGCTATGAACATTAGGGTACATGTGCCCCTATGTATTAGCACTCCTGTATCTCTTGGGTAAATTCCTAGCAGTGTTATTGCTGAGTCATAGGGGAGTTCTATTGTTAATTTTTGGAGGAACCTCCATATTGTTTTCCAGAGGGGCTGCACCAGTTTACATTCCCACCAACAGTGCCAGCATCTAGTTTACTGATTTGTTTATTTTAGCCACTCTGACTGGCGTGAGGTGGTATCTCCGTGTGGTTTTGATTTGTATTTCCATGATGAGGAGGGACGCTGAGTATCGTTTCATGTGTCTGTTGGCCATCTGGATGTCCTCTTTGGAGAAGTGTCTGTTCATGTCTTCTGCCTATTGCTTCACTGGATTATTTGTTTTTTTGGGTGTGGAGTTTGGTGAGTTCCTTATACATTTTGGATACTAGCCCTTTACCTGATATGTCATTTGCAATTATCTTTTCCCATTCTGTTAGTTGCCTATTCGTTTTATGGATTGTTTCCTTTGCTGTGCAGAAGCTTTTAATCTTGATGAGGTCCCAATAGTTCATTTTTGCTCTTGATTCTCTTGCCTTCGGGGATGTGTCAAGTAAGAAATGGCTGCGGTGGAGTTCAAGGAGATTGTTCCCTACTTTCTTTTTTGGTTTTGATGGTTTCCTGTCTCACATTCAGGTCCTTTATCCATTTTGAGTTTATTTTTGTGTATGGTATGAGAAAATGATCTAGTTTCATTCTTCTACATGTTGCTGTCCAGTTCTCGCAGCACCATCTGTTAAAGAGGCTGTCTTTTTTCCGTCGGATACTCTTTCCTGCTTTGTCAAAGATTAGTTGGCCACACACTTGTGGTCCAGTTCTGAGTTCTCTATTCTATTCCATTGGGATATGTGTCTGTTTTTGTGCCAATACCATACTGTCTTGATGATTACAGCTTTGTAGTAGAGGCTAAAGTCTGGGAATGTAATGCCTCCTGTTTTGGTTTTCTTCTTCAATATTACTTTGGCTATTCAGGGTCTTTTGTGGTTCCATACAAGTTTTAGGATAGTTTGTTCTAGCTTTGAGAAGAATGTTGGTGCTACTTTGACTGGGATTGTATTGAATATGCAGATTGCTTTGGGTAGTAATGACATTTTAACAATATTTATTCTTCCGATTCATGAACATGGAATGTTTTTCCATTTCTTTGTGCCTTCTTCAATTTCCTTCATAAGTTTTCTATAGTTTTCATCATACAGATCTCCTAGATCTTTGGTTAGGTTTATTCCTAGGTATTTTATGTTTTTTTTGTGCAATTATGAATGGGACCAGTTTCTTGATTTCTCTTTCTGTTGCTTCATTGTTGGTGTATAAAAATGCAACCGATTTCTGTACATTGATTTTGTACCCTGAAACTTTGCTGAATTCATGGATCAGTTCTAGTAGGCTTTTGGTGGAGTCTGTCAGGTTTTCTACGTAGGGTATCATTTCATCTGCAAAAAGTGAAAGTTTGACTTCCTCTTTGCCAATTCTGATGCCTTTTATTTCCTTTTGTTGTCTGATTGCTGACACTAGGACTTCCAGCACTGTGCTTAACAACAGTGGTGAGAGTGGACACCCCTGTCGTGTTCCCGATTTCAGGGGGAAAGCTCTCAGTTTTTCCCAATTGAGGATGATGTTAGCTGAGGGCTTCTCCTAGATAGTTTTTATGATGTTTAAGTAAGTTCCTTCTATCCCTACCTTCTCAAGCGTCTTTATTAAGAAGGGATGTTGTGAATACACATTTTTTAGAAGAAGATATTCAAGTGGCCAAAAAGTGCATGAAAAGGCCTGCACATCAATAAACACCAGGGAAATGCAGACCAAAACCACAGGAGATATCACTCACACCTGTTGGACTGGCTGGCTATTATAAAAAAGACAAGCAATAACAAGTGCTGGTGGAGTTTAGAAAAAAGAGAACACTTGTACACAGTTGATTGGAATGGAAAACAGTATGGAGTTTCCTCAAAAATGGAAAATAGAATTACCATATGATCCAGCAATTCCACTTCTTGGTATACATCCAAAGAAAATGGAAAATAGAACTACGATACAATGCAGCAATTCCACCTCTGGGTATATATCCAAAGAAAATGACATCTCAAAAAGATAATACACTCCTAAGTTCATTGCAGCATTATTTACAGTAGCCAAGTCATGGGAACAACCCAAGTGTACATCCACAGATGAATAAAGAAAATATGATTCACACAAACACACACACACACACACACACACACACTGGATTATTATTTGGCCATGAGAAAGAATTCTGCCATTTGTAAACAACATGAATGAACTTTTAGGGTATTATGTTTAATAAAATAAGTCAGACATAGAAAGACAAATACTGTAAGATATCTTATACGTGGAATTTTAAAAAGCCAAACCCATTGAAACAAAAAGTAGACTAGTGTTTACCAGAGGCTGGAGGTTAGGAGAAATGGGGAGATATTGCTCAGGGTACAAAGTCACAAAATGAATAAGTTATTGGGAGTTAAATACAACATGGTGGTTATAGCTAAAAATAATGTATTATATACTTAGAAATTGTTAAGATATTAAATTTAAAAGTTCTCACCACAGAAAAATAAAAATTGTTTCTATGTAAGATTATGGAATGTTAACTAAACTTGTTACCACAAGGTAATCATTTTGCATTATACACATATGTCAAATCATCATGTTGTATACATTAAACTTATACAAGATTATATGTCAACTATATCTCAATAAAGTTAAAGGTAAAAAAATCACATTATGCTGCATAGACCATAATCTAGTAACTGAATCTTATAAGTTACACTTTAAATACTCAAGGAGAAGAGGACAGACCCATGATTCTAAAATGAAAACTCCTTTTGGGCTACATGATCCAAGTCTTGGTGGAAGGAGAACTAGAACTCCTTGTCCTGCTAGGAATCAAGTTTTCACTTCCCCAGAAGCATACAAATGTGGGCAACAGTGAAAATAAAATGATTAGTAATAATAATAATAATAATAGAGGGAAAATATACCTCTGCTTCCCCTTGACTCTAATATGTAGATGTATAGACAAAAATCACCATAAACATCATTTTACTTCCCTTGATGAAATTTAAAACTGTAATACTATTATGTCTCAAGAGGCTTTAGAGTTATATACCATATTGAACACACACGCACATACACATAAGGTCTCACTTCATGTATTTAAAACATCAAAGCTGGAGACAGGCTGTTAAGGGTTCAAGTTTGTTCCCTACTCCCAACTTGAGGAATTTGGGACCCTGTGAACAGTTAACTACTGTGTTGTGACTATTCATCCTAGGAGCCTGACCTCCAGTCAACCATTTGAGATGAACACACAACAAGCTGAAAAACAGGGATCCAACTCTGGTATGTTTTACAGCAAGAGTTACTTTTATGTTGCAGCCCTGCAGTCTTGGCAATCTCAATGATGCTAGCTTTTAGAAGGGACAACAGTATGTGTGATGACTGACTCCTTACAGACATGCACAGGTCATACATATTCCATCAGTCCTTTCTATCTTATCCCACTTTTCTTTCCCTCTAAAATATTCATAGTAATCACTCTGGTTCACTCAAGATGGTGTGAAAGAAACATAGTTGAAAGATAAGGTTGTAATGTGCTCTGAGATCACTAAAAATACATTTGCTATAGATCAGTTCCAGGGATAACACAAGGGACTGGGCACTACAGAAAGTGTAGCAATTACTTGATTCTAAGCCCAAAAGTATACTTAGACTGTGCATCTCTGCTTTTAGAATTGCTACGGCACCTGGGTAGCTCAGCTGGTTAAGTGTCCAACTTTAGCTCAGCTCATAATCTCATGGTTTGTGGGTTCATGCCCCGTGTTGGGCTTTGTGCTGACAGCTCAAAGCCTGGAGCCTTCTTCCGATTCCATCTCTCCCTCTCTCTTTGCCTCTCCCCCACTCGCCTCCCTCTGTCTTTCAAAAATGAATAAATGGTAAAAAATAAAAAATAATGGCAGAGTGTGGTCATTTTGTAAAATACTTGGAATCCTTAAGCCAACTGAATGAGAATCAGATTTGGATCTGCAGAGTCTTTAGAATTAGAAATGTTCTAGCTCCAGTGTGTCAGGCAATAAGGAACCAGATATGTGCAGATTGAACAACTTCCATTGCTGACCACTCACTTAAGTTTTAGTCAACATACATTTATGGAGTACCTACTAGCACCAGGCACTATGATAAATGCAAAGATAAAGACAACATATTTCCAATGAGCTGATAGTCTTCTAGAAGAAATAAAACAAATGCATAAAGATTATCATGTAAGGGAGGGATATATTTATATCTTAAGAGAAATATAAATTGAGAGGGCTTAAAAGATAAATGGAGTTTTCATCCACAGAAAGGAAAGGAAGTTTCTCAAGCTAGAGGAAACAACTCAGGAAGAGGCAGAAGAGCACAGGATTTGTTCAGACAACACTTTATAGCCCAGTGGAGGGGGGCAGCATTGGTTAGAGTTCTGTACCGAAGAGTGAGTTCCTCTAAATGATAACCTGAGACAAGAATTTGGGTTCATACAGCTTACTTTGGAGTGATGCCAGGAAACTCAGAAGAGGGAACAGTGAAACCAACCAGGACTTGTTCTTCCCAGGAGAGAAAGCCAATGAAGGGGTGACCTTATGTTTTGCCACCATGAGCAACTGGAATATGTTCCCTCTAAAGACCTACTGAAAGACTGTGTAGAAAATGGATCAGGATTTTTCTCAACAAGAGACAAGGAAGCTGAAGTAGCTATCCACCAACTCCCTTCTCTCAATAGTTGAGGGTTACTGCTTCAGGATGTTAACTCCATGACACTTCCAGATGAGCATGCTCCTCCAGCTAGGAAAGTCCTCAGGTAGGGAAACACGAGGGTAAGAAGCCTTTTTGGTATATCAAGATTGGTCTACTACAGGGTGAGCCACTAATTGCATCTGCCATAGAAAGTAGAGCTAAAATGCCATATATGAACCAACACCAAAGACCTTGTATTCCATTCATTTGAATTTAAATCACTAAATATTTCAGGGTCCTAGGCATTCAGAAAGAAAATATAAAGTAAATATGGTTCCTCCCTCAGTGGGCATGCATTTCTTAAGTAAGGAGTCTGGGTTTTACTGACCAGTGTGTATTCACTTAAAATTTATGAGGAGGTGAATGACCTGACCAGACTATCAGTCTTGTAGTGGTGAGTGCCATGGACTGGCAGAGACATTTGAGGTGGGAAAGACATTAAACATTTTTTAGTTTATTTATTTTTTGAGAAAGAGACAGAGAATGAGCAGGGGCAGATAGAGAAGGAGAGAGAGAATCTCAAGTAGGCTCCTTACTGTCAGCCCCGAGACCACAGTTTGTGGGTTTGCAGAGCTCAAACCCACAAACTGTGAGATGATGACCTGAGCCGAGATCAACAGTCAGACGCTCAACTGAATGAGCCACCCAGGTGTCTCTGAGGTGGGTCTGCAATGGATTGGTGATGTTGAAGAAGGGAATGTGTGTGTGTGTGTGTGTGTGTGTGTGTTACTAGACAAAATAAAACTGGCAAGATGTGGCTGCTGATTGGATACAAAAGATGAAGATGAAGGATGATGAAGGAAATTCAGATGTGTAACCTTAAGGAAATGCTGGTAGCATAAACAAAACAAAAACCATCAGAAACAAAAAAAAATCAGAGTAGTGAAAGGGTGAAAGGTATGAAGAAGAAATGTTCATTGTTTTCTTTGTTGAACATGAATTCACAATACAACTCTCTCTACACCCTGTCTTGCTCAGTATTCCAGTCACTTTCCCCAAACTAAGGCTCTGGGCTGCTGGCAGTTTATAAACTGACAGCCATTTCCAGGTCTTCCAGACCCACAGAAGCAGAGCTAGAGGTCTAAGCCATATCCATTGTCATCAGCTCGCAATAAACACCAGGCTTAAAAAAAAAAAAAAAAAAACTGGATAGTCTCTCTTTCCGCAAAAACACAAGCCTTTTCTCACTAGTGGGGCCAATCTGGTCTGAGTGGAATGTAAGCTTTCTCCCCAAATGGAGGTTAAGACTCAAGCAAGAAAGAACACCTGGCTTTAATGACCTGGGCAATTGGGAGTCTTCCTTCTAAAGCAGTACCACAGGTGGCTCCCACATGTGCATCTGTCAACATAAAAATACTCCCAGTCCTTATCAGAACATTTATAGCATTCCCTGCTTCTATTTGAACCACAAATGCAGTTGAAAGAATTGAGAGTCCCGCCCCCGCCCCTCCTTTGTGAGGTTTCTTGCTGTTTTTGGCTGGCTAGCTGGTTGGTTGGCTGGTTGGTTTTTAAAAGGGAAGTAGAGAGCCACCCTCCCCTGAAGTTTGGTTTAAAAACTCCACCAAGTCACCAATGGTATTAGGTGGGTGGGGGGACAGATATAGATTCATAGCAATTGTGGTAACTCAACTTTTTCTCTCAAGGAGGGAAGTATACCCAGGGAGTTGTGCCCCCAACTAGAGGATTTCCATGGGAAACCAAAATCACAGTGCAAGTACCCCTAGGATTTCTACCAAGGGGTAACTTAGTAGGGTAAGCCCTAAAATCAAACCACAATAACATACAACTGTTAACTAGTGATAGAGAGATTGGGAGCAAAGAGGCTAAACTGGTGAATGAGATTGGGTGAGGGGGGGGTCTAACCCGAGGGAATACTTACCAGTTGAGGAAAGCTCCTCTGGGTACCAAAGGGATACTGAGCCCTACTTTGACCTGGCTGCCCCAGAGTCAAGTGGCCAAACCAGCTTCTTCTGTACTTTATCCACAGCCAGCTTAAATTTCTGTTAGGAGAGTTGTGATCAGAGCTAAGAGTGCCACCTACAGACACTTTACTGCTAAATATCTATTCGAAAATCTAAAGAAAGTCATTCACAATCAGTCATACAAGATCTTAGATCTTGAAGTACCACTGGCAAAGAAAATTGTGGGTGTGCGTGGGTGTGAACTAGTGGGCAGGAAGGAGTGAGTGATAGGCCAGGAGAAAAAAAATGACTGATATTCTGGGCATGAGCATGGCTGGAAAGGTACTGAGGAGAGACACTGGAGAATTCAGAAGAGCTTTAGAAGAGAGAATGTGCTCACCCTAACACTGTCCTCCATCCTCCACCAACACACTGAGTCTGAGCCCCTAGTGAGACAAATTCTCACCTCTTTCTGCCAGCATTCCAGGCACTCCGAGAAATTTGTGATAGGTAGTTATAAAACTGCTACCTCCATGTTTCTTGCTGATTTACTGAGATTTCCAGTGGCTAAGCAAAGTGACATGGTGGCTGGTCCCTTCCCCCACTTATCTCTGGTTGGTCATAGCTCTTGATGCCACCACTCCATTTGTACCACCCCATCTCAGCCTACTAGCAACTACTAATTTTCTCAAGATTTAGGATATATGAAATTTGTTCTTTTCTTAGAAGAGCACTGAACGTCAAATTGTAAAACATGAAGTAGCCTTAATATTTTTCCTCTAGTTATTTTAAAGAGTTAACATTTAAGCCAGGGGAATATATCTCTGATGGTAAAACTCTGGTTTTACCAAATAGAAAACATATTTTATAGCATGGGTCCTCCTGTGAATGCTCAAGTTAATGTCATACAAAACGTGCCTATTAATGTTTAACTATATCACAAATACTAAATTAACACCTGCCTTTCTCTGTGGTATAATGGGAACAGTCAGGCAGAACTGAGTTCAAAACTCAGCTCTGCTCCCCCCTCCTTTTAAGCCATGTGATTTTGGGCAAGTTATTGAATGGCTCTAAGCCTCAGTTTCCTAATCTCTAAAGTGAGGGGAGAAAATACCTCCCTCACAAGATGAGTTACAGATTTAATGGCTATTACTTTTTTAAAGTAAATTCAGTATCCCACACATAGCAAGTGCCCGATGAAGTTAGTTATCCTCTTGATTCTTTTTCCAGTTCAGTAACTATTTCTGAACCAGCTTGCTTAGTGGATTTCACCATATTTCTGGTAGCTTCTTCCAATGACTCTCAGGTCATATTTCCCCTTATTAACAGAAGGTCACTACGTTAATTAAACACTTTCTCATGCTTGTCAGTGACATCTTAATTTAAATGCAAAATCTCCCCACTTCAAAAGGCTTCTTGTAAAACAAATGAGAGGAAATTGTACTCCTCTGATCAGAGGACCACCATTCAACAGGTACCAGCTTTTCTTAATGAAAAGTACCAAGACAGTGCATAGAAAGAAAAATATTTGCCAGAGCTCTAAAACATACAATAGGGGCTAAGGGGAAAGTGAGTTATAATCCCATTGTTAATTCTTTTCCCCTTTATCCCTTTTTATTTCTCCTGAGAGTAGAGTTCATTTTCTTGGCTCCCAGTACAATGACACCATAGTGGACGCATGCATATTTTTAGAAGTGCTATATTGTTGACCTCATACATGTGCTGCTTTTAATCATCCAAGTCATGCCTTGGTGATGGGCCTAACACAATAGGGAGGCAACGACTAGACAAATAGGCCATTTCCTGAAATGTGCACGAACATAATCAAGCAGGGGAATTATCCAAAATTCCATTATGTGCACTATACTTTTCTTGATTCCGGAATGAGGGGACATTCCTCAGTTTATTTCCCACCGAACTGACCCTTTATTTCTCTCCCCCTACTCCTTTCAAAATCGAAATGAGAGTGATTTCAACCCCCCAGTGAAGTCAGACCATCCATGTTGCTACATGCAGATTTGAGGGATGATGTGGGAGAGGAAATGAGGGTGTTCTATCCTCAGAAGCTGACTCTCAGAGAGAGCAGGTAAAAAGAAGGTGGGATAAAAGGAGGAAGCACAAGTTTCCCTGACTCAAAGTTAGATCCCATTGTTCTGATCACACAAGTGTGACTGAAAATAGCAAAGTGTAACCCTTGCTGCTTTCTGTAAAGACCTTTACCTTCTGCCCTTAAGAGGGCAGTTGAGGTCAGAAGGAGATGAGGGTGGAATCATCAAATTTGATCCAGATTCCAAGGAGAGATCTGATGATGGAGTTGCTGCGTGGAATGGCAGCATGCTGCTTCAGAGCTACAAGCCTCTGGCATTGCAGCAGCCAACACAAGGCACCACCAACATGCTTACCCTCCCAATCTTCAGATATGATCCCTGGGAGACATGAAAAGGAGGAATTGATAGCTTACCTGTGGAATGTGGATTCACAAAATGTTTGAGATTGAAACTAAACTACTCTGAGATCAACGATAACCTCACAGACATAAAGTCCCCAGCTAATGTTCTACACATTCATTTGTTGAGAGCTGAGCATATATTTCCTCCTAGAAACAGTGTCATTTGTATGGTTAATTGCAGCCCAGCCTTCATAATCCATGCTCAGTCTTGAGAAGCAGGAACAGCAGCAAGACTCACTGATCTCCAGCTGGGATATTCCCTGTCCCCATTGGAGCAAGCCGCAAAGTACCAGGGACTCCAGAGTTACGGGATACACATGGGTGTCTTCCCTGAATCAATTGTACTTGATGATAAGTCATTTCAAACATGATGTGTAGATGAGTTTTGGGGATTCAAAGCTAAATTCACATGAATCTTAAAATATAACCCAGATGTGCACAGAAATTATAAATGGAAGTTAACTCAGTGATTACTTTATATAAATTTGTATTGTTTGAGCTTCCTTTTTTCCAAGAGCCATGCCTACATGTATTTGGGGAGGAAATGCATTTTTAAATCAATAAAGTGTGGACACTTTAAGAAATCTCTTACAGAACAAATTCAGGCTGTATCCCCAGATACAGTTGCTTCATCGTCTCTCCCCCAACACTGAAGTCTTTCCCGGGCAAACCTGAAAAACACAGAGATGGAAAGATCCCTGGGCTGGACCAGAGACTTAGGAGACCTATGTTCAAGCTCAGCTTCACCGCAATACCATGTGATACTGGGCATACTATTTCTGATTGCTCATTCATCTAGTAAAAATTTACTGAACACTTACAATATGCTGAGTTCTGTGATCTAGGATGTTTCTCTTCCATAAAACGAGGATAGTAATATAGCATATAATATTATTAAGGTCAAGTAAAATACTATAAATAAAAGCCCTCCATAACTACAACTTTACACAAATATAGGATATTTTTTTAATGTTTTATTTATTTCTAGGAGAGATAGACAACGTGAGCAGGGGAGGGTCAGAGAGAGAGGGAGTCACAGACTGAAACAGGCTCCAGGCTCTGAGCTGGCAGTCAGCACACAGCCCGACGCGGGGCTCGAACCCACGAACCACGAGACCATGACCTAAGCGAAAGTCGGACGCTTAACCGACTAATCCACCCAGGCGCCCCCAAATTTAGGATATTTTGCAATATGAGGCACTTTATGGATTAAGAAGAACTTCCTGAGTTATTCTTTGAGCCTGACCATTATCTATAGTCTATGCAGAGCACACTATGTTAGAGCACCAGGGAACATACCTCCATCTCCCTGTTTTTTCCCCTTTCTGTTCCATATGACCTATGGAGGTGTCCAGCCAAGAATGGAATGAGGACACATCCTAACTTTCTCTTTCCCATTCAAACCCAATAGCTACTAATCAACTTCGAGGAACAAAAAAGAGAATATATCAGTTCAAAGGATGCTTCTGATCTTCTAGGGCTCCATGATGAATCCATTACTCTTACAATATATCACAAAACAAATCTTCACATGGAAAGATTCATGTGTCAGGTGACTGCAGTGATGAGCAACTCTGAGAACAGAGAACCTAAAACATACAAAATGGAAATCTTTTTCAGTGAGTGTGTCATTGCCTTCTGAAGATAAGACTCTTGAAAGGGAGTTCCCTGTCAGCTCTGGTCCACATCCCAGGATGAATGCAAAGTGTACAGTCTTCCAAAGGAGCTCAGCTTTGGGGGTTGAGTTTTCAAAATGCATAAGAAAGACCAGTATGCAAGGAGAGTAAAAAAGAAAAAGAAGCAGTAAAGCAGTCCCCAAACTAAACAAAATAACTGTTTTCATCTCAAGAAAAGCTTTTTCAGAAACTGGAGGCTAGAGCCACTGGAGAAGCCAATTGTAAAGAAAGCGAATGCCAGCGATACTTCTGGTTGAAATCCACTTTTAAAAAGGGCTGAATGCAGATAATCTCCTCTCAGGCCATAGAAAATCACAGAGCCTTTTAATTTCTTGGTTTTTCAGTCTTTAGAAGGTTGTAGACTAATGAAAAAAAATAGCTTTGAAAAAAGCATCTGAAAGTAAAGGAACCAATGTCACGGTTAAGTTCATTCAAAAGAGAATAAAAATTAGACTTTCCTGACCACATGGCCACAAACACAAGCCCTTTTCTCAAATGAACTCATGTATTAAGTACCTGCTATGTATGAAACACTGGAAAGGTGCTCAGGGAATTGAAATGAGATAGATAACTCCTGAGCTATGTTTGCTCACTATGTACTAGGAAAACAAATCCTATTGAAAAAGCTTTGCAGAAAGAAGGGAGTCTATGTTAAGAGTTATCAAAGCATGCTCTGGAAGTACATAAGAGACAGACATAATTCTGAGAGACTATCAAAGAGAGCAACTTGAAGGAGAAATATTTTAAGATGATAAAATTAGAGAATAATATAAGTTGATGGGTACAGAAGATAGTAATTTCATGACTAAAACAAGTAACAATTGGCCAAAATGCCCAACCACGAAAGAAGGAGGAGAGGGGGACAGAGAGGGGCAGGGGAAGGGGAGAAGGGCAAGGTGAAGGAGAAGAAGAACAAAAGAAAAAGGGGGCAAAGGGTAGAAGAGGAAGGAGGAGGGGGAAGAGTAGTAGGAGGAGGAGAAGAAAGAGAAGACAGGAGAAGATGAAGGAGGAGGTGGAACAGAGAGAAGGGGAGGCAATGGAGGGTGAAAAAAATAGATTAGCAAAATATGCTTGCACCAATTAGCTGCACCAACCTTATGTAATACATATCTCCCCAATTTCCTTTAGGTTACTAGCCAATTTAGGGAGAGGATTAGCAGATGCTATTAGTTGTCTCTCCAACATCTATCCTCTTCCTTCCTGTTTTATTCAAGTTTTTATTAAGACAGGATGCCCCATCCAGAGCCACAGGGGTGGATTCTGATTGGTCCAGCCTTTCATGTAGCCTCAGCCCTTCCCTGACTAGCTGGTTTGTTCAGGAATGAACATGTGACACATTTCTGGCCAATGACACTGCAGGACTTGGAGCAAGGGAAGAGACCATATTTTTCTTCTCTCTCTGAATATCATCTTGTCTCAATGTCATGCCTGGAGCTGCTGGCAGAAGGGAAATAGAAGGAGGCTGACTCTCAACAACTGGGCTAATGAACTAATCAGCCCTGGGGTCCCTGTCTCTCCACTTCATGCTGCATGAGAAAATAAATGCCCTTACCACTTCGGCAAGCTGCTTCATGCTTCTGTTACTTGTACTGAGGGAATCCTAACTGATACCAGAAGATATCATATCTTTGGTCTACTATGGCTGGGAAATAGACACAGACATGGCATTCTAGGAGATGCTTCACTGTCACCAGGGTTTGCAAGGCATAAATGTAGTAAAGTTTTCCTATAAAACTTCTCACGTGGAGCACCTGGGTGGCTCAGTCAGCTGAGCATCTGACTTCGGCTCAGGCTCTGTGCTGACAGCTCAGAGCCTGGATCTTGCTTCAGATTCTGTGTCTCCCTCTCTCTTTCTCTCTGCCTCTCCCCAGCTCGTGCTCTGTGTGTGTGTGTGTGAAAAATAAATTTAAAGGGGCGCCTGGGTGGCTTAGTCGGTTAAGCGTCTGACTTTCGCTTGGGTCATGATCTCGCGGTTCGTGGGTTCGAGCCCCGCGTCGGGCTCTGTGCTGACTGTCAGCTCAGAGCCTGGAGCCTGTTTCAGTCTGTGACTCCCTCTCTCTCTGACCCTCCACTGCTCATGCTCTCTCTCTCCTAGAAAAAAAAAAAAAAATTAAAAAAAAAACTTTGTTAAAATTTCTCACTATAGCCCAAATTCGGTTTTGGGCATTTAATAGACAAACAAACTTGCACATATAGGAGGATTAGGAGGAACTTAACGGAGGACCATGGGGGAGAAGAAGGGGAAAAATAGTGGGGGAGAGGGAGAGTGGCAAACCATGAGAGACTCTCGAATGCTGAGAACAAACTGAGAACTGATGGGTGTTGGGGGGGGGGGGAGATGGGCATGGAGGAAGGCACTTGTGGGGATGAGCAGTAGTTGTTATATGGAAACCAACTTGACAGTAAATTGTTTGTAAAAAAAAAAAAATCTTGAGATCAGATCATATAAGTATCCCAAGTTGGTTCTTTTTAAGACCTAGAATTTTATTTTTTTAATTTTTTTAAGATTGTGAATTTTAGAATTAGCTTGTTAATTTTAAATAAATAAAATTGGATTGTTTGTTTTAAAAAAATAGATAAACAAACTAAGATTCAGAAAGATTAAATGACCTTTCTCATAAATGTTTATTTATGAGAGAAAGACAAAGCACAAGCCAGGGAGGGGCAGAGAAAGAGGAAGACACAGAATTCAAAGCAGGCTACCGGCTCTGATCTATCAGCACAGAGCCTGATGTGGGGCTCTAACCCACGAGCTGTGAGATCATGACCTGAGTGAAAGTTGGCCACTTAACCAACTGAGCCACACAGGTGCCTCTATAAAATCAACCTTTGTAAAGTTGATGTTGATGGGACCTGGACTTTGGCTTCTCTTCCCTAAAAAAACCAGGAACATAAGAATATAAATATGAACATATTTAAACATATTTAATTGAATTTATATTGTTTTGCAAATATATTTAATAATTATTATTAATATATTTAATTAAATACAAGTATAAATTATAAGAGACTCAGGCCATGGGGAGTTCTTACACACAAGAAGCCAGAGGTGAAGTATATTAGAACAAAATATGAGAGATGCAGCAGAAAACTTTGAGGGAAGGGTTTTACTCTTGGATTGTCTGATATGTAATACAGAAAATAATTTCCACCATACCATATTCAGTAGAGTTCAACAAGCTTTTTGTTTTTAAGCTTCTATGATGTAGAAAGAACCCTTAAAGGATACACTGAAGTGAGAGCAGGGAGCAGACCCCAGGAAGACAGAACAGTCTATGCCTCCATGACATAGCTGGGTGCAGGGGCACCTCTCTTACTGGGGCACTGGATTCAGCAGATGCCAAGGACAAAGCACAAAAAGCAAGCACAACAAAACTACTGTTGGTTAAGGCTCAGTGTTGCCATGAACAGCCAGCTAAGGAGTTTGGGCTCTTTCCTAGAAGTCCACGGTCTTCAAATTTTTCTGCTCATATACCCATTAAAATAACTAAAAATCTCTGTGCCTAATGTCTGCAATTCAGTTTGAACGCATAGAAACACAAGGTGGACAGATGGATGCATAGATGTATGGCTAGATATGTGGTAAGGTAAATATATTAAAAGTTTATAGAATCTAAGAGTTGCATATACTGTAGTTACATATAAGTCCTTGAACTTCTCTGTATGTTTAAAATTTTGTCAGAATAAAAATTGGGGGAGAGAAAAAGCTGTGTTACCCCTCACACATATTTAAACTTTTTCACTGTAGGTTTATTTTTTTTAATAAAAGGACACATAAAATGTTAAACATTTTATAAAATGAGATAAGATGAGAATTGACTGTTTATTAAACAAATATTGTATTTTATGATTTGATAAATATATTTTAATTATCCTGTTGATAAAGCACACTAAATCTGAGAGAAATCATGTAACATATGTATCCTTAGTTTTATACAATTATCTGGGAAAATGTGATAGCCCCCATGCATTCCAGTTACATTCAAAAAAATTGGCATCGTTAACCTTTTATTGTTTCAGCTGACAGATCAAGATATGGTGATTAACCACTAAAGAAAGTTTTTTCTGAGACAGGGCAAGATGGCGGAGAAGTAAGGAGCTCCGTACTTGCACTCGCGCCCATACATCACACAGAAAAGATCTGAAGCCATTGGAAACCTTACAAAACCTGAGAGATTGGGAGAAAAAAGACGCAGAATCCACTGAGAGAGCCTTCTAAAGTGAGTGCGAACCGGGGAAGATAAAATCGGGCCGGGATCGGAGACTCCAGGGTGGGAGGCGATCTCCCTCTACCCTCTACGGGGAGTGAGAGGGGAAAAGGAGAGAGTCCGAAACAGAAAAACCTCCGCACGGGGGAGAAAACCTCCGCTCGGTGCAAAGAAAGACCGTACTTGCCAAATACCTGCACACCAGGTCCCCTCGCGCCAACTGGTCCTGG